>NC_059504.1:30881586-30904259 GCF_914767665.1 Harmonia axyridis
ATACAGGGTGGCCACTTTTTCAATGGGATTGTATTGGTAACTTTTAA
Source organism: Harmonia axyridis (assembly GCF_914767665.1). NCBI lineage: Eukaryota > Metazoa > Arthropoda > Insecta > Coleoptera > Coccinellidae > Harmonia > Harmonia axyridis. The sequence continues at coordinate 30,881,634 of NC_059504.1, forward strand.
ACCATAAGAGTTAGAAGGTCGGTCAAATGGAGAAAAAGTTGCATGCATAGAAGCATTATCAAGCAGTTCAAACAAATCGAGATTATCAGGGCCGGATTTTGAGATATCATAAGAAATGTAAATTATGTCATTTTGATTTTTCTTTTTTTCCCACTTTATTTCAAATATTATCAAAAAATGTTACAGGAATTTTTTATTCGACAGTAAATTATCCTCAATTTGACGTAATCAGATTTCGTATCCAACGTTTCGTACTCTCTGGGCCACCCTCAACCTCATTTTTTTCAATACGGACCTGCATATTTTATGACATTTTTCGAAATAACTTTTAACGCTGAATTCAACCCTATATCATACAATATCATTCAAAGTTGATTTTCAGGTGATTTTGACCCTCATCCAAATTTAATGGTGTTAATGTAAGAAAAAACAAGTCTATTAACGATATCAATGTTCTGATCCAAATTCAATCGAACCCAGAAAAAAAATCGAGGACTGTGGCCAGTGAATGGAATTTTTCAAAAACTGCTGGTAATAAAATAGTCAAGAGACGCGAATACAATGATTTTAAATTTGAATACCAAGCCTTGCAAAAATTATATCGTAATGATCTCAAAATAAAGTTCGATTCTGTTATTTGTTTCAACGATTCAAATGACAAATACAACAATAGTGATACCTCGCGAGAAAATTGAGAATTTTTGGATTCAAGGAGACCAAACAAGCAAATGTATAAGAAGTATGGGTTCCAGAACCGTAAAGTGCATTTTACAAAATGGTGGACTTTTCGAACACTTACTGAATTAATTTTCATTTACTTTCGAATAATCATTTGATTTTTCTTTCATTAAATGATACTTTCGTTTAATTATTATGAATTGAAATATTCAAATGATTATTATAAAAGAAGAACCAAGAAACCAGTATACTGGTTTCTTGCTTTGATTCTTATATGTTCCATTTAGTTCAAGATGGGTAAGTTGATTTTCTTATCGAAATTTATTGCATATTGCATGTTGTTAATTAAACTAAATGAAGGTAATACAGATCCGACCCGAAGAAAATTGGATAAGGGTCAAAATCACCTGAAAATCTACTTTGAATGACATAGTATGATATAGCGTTGAATTCAGCGTTAAAAGTTATTTCGAAAAATGTCATAAAATATGCAGGTCCGTATTGAAAAAAATGAGGTTGAGGGTGACCCAGAGAGTACGAAACGTTGGATACGAAATCTGGTTACGTCAAATTGAGGATAATTTACTGTCGAATAAAAAGTTCCTGTAACATTTTTTGATAATATTTGAAATGAAGTGGGAAAAAAAGGAAAATCAAATTGACATAATTTACTTTTCTTATGATATCTCGAAATCCGGCCCTGATAATCTCGATTTGTTTGAACTGCTTGATAATGCTTCTATGCATGCAACTTTTTCTCCATTTGACCGACCTTCTAACTCTTATGGTTTAAAAGTTACCAATACAATCCCATTGAAAAAGTGGCCACCCTGTATATATATATATATATATATATCAGAGCTGTGACGAGCACTACTAAGCACTTTGTAAAAGTAATTCGAAATATCGAGCAAATACGAGTCTGTAGTTTATGAATTTTGTGCCAGAGATATTCAAAAACAATGAGGTTCGACTGATTAATACGTCCTGAAATTCGATTCTGTTCGTCCGGCCGAAAAATTAATAATTCTCTTAGAGATATTCAAACTTGAAATTTTGAGAATATCTTCGAGTATCGAATGTTGGTGTTTAGTCAATCAAAATCCGACAAGGAATTCCGTAGATATTGCCGTTCGAAGTTTTTTTCGGAAGATTTCAAAACTTTCAATTCAATCTTTATAACATGTTGCCTTTAGATGTTCAATAACAATTTCACGAGTAGTAATGAATAATATGTGAATATCTCAACCAAAAACATTAAAATTTCAAACAAAGTATCTTGAAAAAATTATCCAATATTGTCTATATCACAAAACCGACGAGTTTGGCTCAACCCTATCTAGGCTTCGGATAAATATGCATTTGTATAACTGCATATTAAAATGTATGTTTGAGTACGAGTTCATATTTTAATCATTTCCGGTTTTGAATGCATTTTTCCAAGATGAAATTTGTTTTGAACAAGAACAAATCTAATAGAACCGTTCTTTTGGCAAATCCCAAACAGCTTTTATGACTTTTTATGACCTATCCAACCCGAATAGAATGCAGTATTCCGAAAAAATATTAATCCCAAATTATGACATAACCAACATCTGGAATATGGAAAGATAGATAACCTCAATAAAAATACATTTTGAACCATCAAACTAACTCAAATTATGAACGGCTCGAACGACTTAGGTAAATAATATTTGATTTCTCACTACGGCACGAAGCAGCGTGACCAGATTGCCATATGGTAAATCAACTGAATTTGCCGCAGAAATCTACCAAAAATCTACCAACATCGTTCTGAAAACTACCAAAACATACTTCTTGACAGAATTTCACAGATGATGCTGCATTAAATTTTCTCATTACTCGTAAAATCGTGAAAATCGTTTCTGTCATTGTGCCTACTGAAATATTTCGCTGGGCAAGTATCAGAGCAATGATAATTCGAATGGAAATATGAATTTCACCATGGAAGAATCCTAATGGAACTTTTTTGCGTATCAATTTCTTGACCCTTTTACGTGTTTATTCTTATTATTTGAATTTTCACTGTCGTTCACCTACCTCTGTAAATAATACTAGTGTTGTTTAATCGAACAAATTAAAACCAATCGTAACTGCCCCAAATTACAGAATACCAAACTAGGTTGGATCGTTTCAGGACCAATTAATTACACAAGGTATTTGAATTCACCCGTCCTTTGCAATTTGAATAATAACAATAATGAACAACATCAAAATTTTTGGAAACTTGAAAGTACAATACAAGAAAAAACTCATCGAAATTTCAAAATCAGAATATCTTCTCATATTCGATAAACATAATGATATTATAAACCCATTAGGATTAATTCGGAGTCCAAATTCCGATTATATTTATTTTTAGATTTGTACGGAAACATTGAATATCCGTTCTCTAAAGAGAACACTTGTCGGTAATCATATAGCGGAAATTCAAAAAATCACATCACTTTCACAATTGTCAATTCAGAAAATAATCTTTTGCAAAACTATATTACTTCAAGGCTCATTCCGTAAGGTCAATTTTCTATTGTTGGTATTGACTTTGCAGATCCCATTAGTATTAAAGCTGTTCAATTGAGATCTAGGAAATTCGTAAAGGCATATCATATATTTGTTTGTTTCATAACTGAGGTTGTCCATATTGAACTTGTTGGAAATATGATTTCAACAAAAAATTGAAAACTTTGCGAACTATCTTTTAGTTTCGGTTTGTTAAGAACGCTCATCTCACTTCTGAAGGTTTATATACAGTTATTTGTCAGATTGAAACTGTGCTCAACTCACGTCCTATTACCTCATTGTCTTCCGATCCTAATTACCTATCCCCCCTTACACCTAAACATTTCCTTGTGGGTGACACATTGATGGTTGCACAACAAAGGAAATTCACAGAAATTCCCTATACACCTTTGAAGATATCAAAGACCACAGCAGATTGCACAACATCAATGGCGTTTGGGAAGAATCGCGGATCTTCATCCAGGAGTGGACAATATTGTACGCATCATGACGAAAAGTGATGTTTTCAAATGCAGTGTACATGAAATCAGTCCCCTGCCAACGGAGGTTTAATATCTAGCAAGAATCAAGTCATTACCAGTCGCCTGACGATAGGAAGGTCCTTTATTGAAAGTCGAACCTTTCAAGGTGGCCGCGATGTTAAGCCTTACAGAGGAAGAAGAAGAACTCTTGTGATTCTAGTCGATGCTTTCTCCCACCATTGTCCCACCACCAGAGAGGGCTTCCAGTTATTCACTATTTCACCAGTTATAATTCAATATTCACTCAGTTAACACACAGTCAATCAGTAACTCAACATTCATTACATATTCAAGTATTCACAAGTTATTAATATTATAATTTTATACAGTGTTTGTGTTAATATATTAAGTAAAAATCATACGTATTTTCTTACATCCATAATCAAGCATAAACACCACAAGGTCCTTCGAAGCCGAATTCAAACATATCAAGCATACACACGTTCAAGGTACTTCGAGCCGGATCAATCAATCCACATTCGTTCAGCCTTCAAAATTGATGGATCGTAATCCTGAACATGGAGAATCAATGTGATATCGCGATATAACAACTATTTTTTGTACGTAGGCAGTTTTTGAAAATAAGAATTTTTGAAAATTTTAGTACTTTTTTGCCTTCACTATAAATGAATCGTAATATTCAGCATGTTGATCAATACCATATAACAACTGACTTGAAGAGAATATTGGTCATTAATGCCCATGTTCCATCATTCATCCGATATCATATTTGGATGACCATCATATTGATGGTTCATTTTGATTTGGCTAACCATAATGAGCGAAATCAATATTTTGCTCAATGAATGTGAGCCGCTTATGTGAAATTTTCGGTGCATTTGTTTTGATTTTTTTTTTATTATTCCACTAAAAACGTTTTTGAATCAAATTAATTTTCGTAAGAATGAAGGAATCTTAACAAATTTAGTATATAATCAATTAAAACTTTGTAGAATTCACTTTAAGAAAGATTTATTTCACAAGTTTACAAATATGAGTTCTCTCTAGTTTGAAACCAATAAGAAGACTGATTTCAATGTTACATGAGTAAGGTATTTATGGTCTTTGCAGGTTTAACGATAAAAGTAATCTAATGAATTGTACATAGTGGTTTGATGATAATGGTAGCGTTATCCATTATTGGATTTGAAAGTATGAGAATAAGAATAAAGTGGTATCTAATGTAAATGGATCTGAATATAATTCAAAGTAAACAAGATGTAATATTTTTGAAGATAAAAGAATGTTCAATCATTTATTTATTATGGTGATAGCATTTATGAAAAGTATATTGGAGATGAAAGTGTATTGAGTCATTAGGAAGTTAGTCATACATTTATGTAATTCTTCCCCCCTTTAAGACAAAACGTCCTCGTTTTGTGGTGCTGTTGGTATTTTAGGGTAAATAGAATGAATTTCTTGAAGTTGAACTGCGTCTTCTGGATTTTCATTCTCTTTCATCCAAACAGCGAGATTTTTAAAATTATTTCTTTGTAATATGACAGTTATAATTGCAATAATACAAAATGAGAATGAAGACAATATAAATGTCAATGAAAGATGATTAACTTGGGGCAAAGAGTCTAAGTTATCTCTATGTTTCATGTCTTCTGCTTCATTTTTCAGGGATTGTACATCTTCGAGGTGTTTCTGCTCAAGGTGAATGAATTTCGTTGATTCGAATTCTCGTACTTTAACAATAGGCATGTCGTAGGTGAAATTATTAAAGACATTTTCGAAGATTGTATCATCTATTACGATTCTGCAGTTTCGTTCTGAAGATATTATTGAACTTCCATTACTTGATTTGATTTCCACATTCTTCTAAATTTTTTTGCGGTTCCTTGCAGGATAGAAGGACGTTGTTGTTATCTTGTTGGATTTGGACCTTGTAGTTATTTGTTGCTTCCACAAAGGTGCATGTGGTAAGATCATTGAGCGAGCATCGGCTTTGTATTTGGGGTTTGGAGCAAATAATTTGATCCTCTATCGTCGGGCATTGTTCTTCAGTCCAGATTTCTTTCCTTGATTCAGATAATCTATATCTTGCAGGTGGTAGAATGATTTTCTTCCAGCGATTAGGGATAGGATAGATTCTTTGGTACATGTATGGGTAAGGGTGTAAAATTGGGATGTATAATATACATGCTATGATATTATCAACAGATACAATTCTGAATTTTGCGAATTCGATTATTTTGAATAAATGAAGATTGTCTAATTCTAATAGTTCTTCCTTTTGATAAATGAGTTTGAGATGATTAATTATTTCTTTCAATTCTTTGAATGAAATTATTTCCAAATTTGTTATATCATTAAAGGCTAAAGATATAGTTCTTTGGATAGTTTTTAGTAAGGATAACAATTTTTGTGATGAATAAATGTTGTAATGAATTAATTGTTGTTTATTTACTCCTTCTGTCATTGGATTAATAGCTTCAAATGTAATGTTTATATTGGTTTGAATGTTTTTGATAACATTTATGTATCTATTAGTAATGTGGTTAGCAAAAGATGTGAATTTATCACTTTGCGTTAAGATTTTATTCTGGTTTTTGAAAAGTACTTTCAATTGATTGTTAATATCTTTCAAGTCTTTTTGATCAAGGTTTCCTGTAATGAATCGAATAGTAGATCCAAAAAATTCTAATGCACGTTTACTTCTTGAATTAAATTTTGAGAGTTCATTCTCGATATCTTAGCAAATGTGTTAATTAATGGGCATGAACCGTTGCATTTTTGTTGGAGTAAATAAGCATTTGTCCAAAGATGAGAGAAATTGATCTCTATGTTACTTATATTAAAATAAATATAAAATTTAGGATAATGGTTAAGTGTGTGAGAAATTCCTAAGTTCTCGATGAAGTATCCATTATGTTGAAATTCTTTGATTTGAAGGGCCAGGCTCGTTGTCGCGAGGATCCCTCTGTAATGATACATTATTTCTGAGTCTTTTGAGTTTTCTAGGATGTGAATTTGCTCGTTGACCTGTTTTGTCTCTTATTTGTATTATTTTATTTTTGTATTAGTCATTAAAGATTGAGGAGGATCATTTTTATTTTGTAATTTGGTTGCTCTTATTTTTTCTAACAATGTGGAATGCAATCTCTCTACGGGAGAGTTTGAATTAGGATTATAATGTGTGGTGAAGTGCAGATTTATTTTGAAAAGTTTGCAATATTCTTCGAAAACTTTGTTTTTGAACTCTTTTCCTTCGTCGCAAACTATTTTCTTCGGGTAGTTATGATGTGAAAAGAAATGTCGGATTTTCTTTAGCATTGTGGTCCAGATAGTTTAACATTGTATGGGTTTCTTTCATATTTGCTCTGTAAGCATATCTCACACTCATTTATTATTTTATTAACTTTTGTTCGCATATCTGGCCAATACAATTTTGATTTTAGATTATTGTGTGTTTCTATAATTCCATTGTGATTTTGAAGGTGATACTCTAGAACAACTTCATTTTGTTGATCTGGTTTTTCTATATCACTACATAAAATGTTACTTTTTACCATTTTTACACTTGAATCAAAATTTGACTTACATAAATTTAAAAATAACGATTCGAGTTTTGAATCATGTGAATATACTGCGTATAATAGTTTAGGGTCAATTCAGGAATTTCAATGTTTTCATTTTTTTGACCGGATCTTTTCGTGACTTTATAATGATGTTTCTTGAAGGGTCTTCTGTATTCAACTTTATATTGGTCACCTAATTTCAATTCGATTCTATTCAAGTAATTATTCACAGGTTTTTCTGAAATTGGGATACCGAAATATGGATTTCCTATGGCAGTGTGTTGTGTATTATCATTGATTTCCAATTGCATCGAGAATTTCATCTGCATCCTCTGGTAAAAGTATGTCGGGTTCATCAATTTGTGGCAATATCGATAATAGATCATCGTCTATGCTTTCTTCTACTGCATTGAGTTCTATTCGCGATAGAGCATCGGCAACTGAATTTTCCTTTCCTTTCTTGTATTGGATTTTGAAGTCAAATTCTTCTAATCGGAGTCTCCATTTGATCAATCTTTGATTTGTATCTTTCAAGGAAAATAACCAAACAAGAGGTTTATGATCTGTTTCGATTAAGAATTGTCGACCAAAAAGATATGGGCGAAAATGTTTAGTTGTCAGTACAATAGCTAAGAGTTCCTTTTCAATAGTAGAATAGTTTCGTTCAGCGAAATTTAATGTGCGCGAATAAAATGAAACGGGCATGTTTCTTTGTGAAAGAACCCCTCCTATGGCGACGTTACTTGCGTCCGTCGTAACACAAAATATTTTACTGAAATCGGGGTACGTTAAAATTGGAGCATTGGTTATTAGTTCTTTACATGTATTGAATGCTTCTAAATAACTGGTGTTATTTACATCGATTTTTGTACCTTTCCTAAGACAACGAGTGAATGAGGTTACGATTTTTGCGAAATTTTGTATAAACCTTCTGTAATAACCTACAAGTCCTAGGAAGGCTTTTATTTCTTTCGTTGTTTTTGGCAAAGGGTATTCTTGTATGGCTCTAATTTTTGAAGGGTTTGGTTTAATACCTTCTGGGGTTATAACGTGTCCTCAAAATGCCACTTCTTTACGAAGAAATTCCGATATATCTAATTGGACTTTCAAATTAACTTCTTGTAGTTTTTCGAAAATGAGTCAAATATGATGTAAATGTTCTTGTAGTGATCTTGAGAATATGACGATATCATCCATGTAAACAAAGCAGAATTTGTAAAGATATTCCCTTAACATAATCCGTGGTTCGTTGAAAGGTTCTGGGTGCATTTTTTAATCCGAAAGGCATTCGTACGTACTCGTAATGACCATTGTTTACGGAAAACGCGGTTTTCTCGATGCTTTCTGGTGCCATTTCAATTTGATGAAAACCTTGAGCTAAATTTAACGTTGGAAAATAAGTACTAGATTTTCTCAGATTTCATCGATTCTTGGTAGGGGATATTTTTCTTCTACTGTCTTGTCATTCAATTTTCTATAATCGATCTTTTTGGGAACTATACACACCGGACTACTGTACGGAGATATTGATGATCTTATGATTTTATTATTAAGAAGTTTTTTTTATTTCAGTTTGTATTTCTTCTTTCAAGTGATATGGATATTTATATGATTTAGTGTATATTGGTTCGTCATCATCTGTTTTTATATGATGCTTCACTGCACTGGTGAAAGACAAATCATTATTTCCATTATAAAAAATGTTTTTATATTTCTTGCACAAAGGTATAATAACCTCTTTCTCTTCCTGATTCAAATGTTTCGTTCGGATTGATTTCTTGATATCGCAAAATGTTTGTTTCGTTGACCATTTGGGGTGTTTCGATGCATTCCATGTTTGTAAGAGGTTCTACATCGATTTGTTCGTGAAAATGAATTTCTAATTTTCGTTCTTCACTTGTTGGTATTATGCAAGTACCATTCTCTGCGTTAGCTAAACATTCTTGAAGAGTAAAGTTTCCAATTTTTGTTTCTGGGATGAGAACAGGGCCGTTCTCTATATTGACAACTATTATGGAGTTGTTCATGCTTTGTTTGAATGGGGTGAAGTTTTGAGGATTCAGTTCGATAAAAAATGGGATTTTATGATTTCTTATTTCCAGAATATTCTTGAATAATCGATTTTTGCACCTAGACGTTGCAAATCGTGACTACCTAATAGTGCGTCGAATCTGTCGTGCCATTTTAAAACATGAAATTTGATAGAATTCTCAATACCGAAGTCTTTAAGTATGGGATAATTAATATTTTTATCGTCGCGAATTGTTTGAGTGAGTGATTTAACTGAAAACTTTTCACAGAAAAACTTATCTTTGAAATATTTGAATGCCGAATTTGGATTCATGATGCTGTCACTTGCACCTGAATCTATTAAAATTTTCAAATTGAAACTAGGAATTGTAATAAAGGGCAATTTTGGTTTGCATGAAATTGCATTAACATCTATAGTTGTTGATGTTCCGAGGCTTCTATCCGAAAATTTTGCTCATCATATTGTTCTTCGTTTTCTACATTAAATACTTCTTCCGGAGTGAAAGTTGGGTTGGATCTAGGCATGAAGGTATTTTGCCTTTGTCTATTTTGTGAATTTCTGAATGTATTTCTAGTAGAAATGCTCATCGGAGTAATATTTCTATTATCGGTCCTTCCAAATACTTGTGACCTCGTGGGGAAATGTGTATTTGTAACGGGCTTGGGGTTTGATTGTATCGGCTCACTTGGAAATGGTTTTATAATATTTTGATTTTGTGGTGAATGCCTTTGTTGTTGAATTTCGTTAGAATAAGTGTTATTTTGATTATTATAATGTGGTACGAATTTTTGTTGGAATTTGTTACGATTAGAGGTTTTTGAACCATTTTCATTTCGGTTTCTCATAAAATTCATGAAATCAATTTGTACTCTATTATTGTCAAATTTTCTGCAATTTAGTAATGTCGGTTCAAGAGTATCGATTTGTAGGTTCATTAAATGTCTACAGTACGGTTGTAAAATTCCCGCTTTAAATGTCGACAATGCTTGATTGAGATAACTATTTTCTTTGCAAATTCTAATATCATTGTTAAGTTCTCTTATACTGATATGTTCTATGAGAACTTGAAATTTTTGCTTTATTTTTGCATGATACTGTTCATAAGGTTCATTAATTGATTGGAATGAGGTAGTTAGATCGTGCAATAGAAGTTCTTCGGACCTTGGATCGCCGAATCTATGTAGTAAAGTTTCTTTGATCTCTCCCCATCTAATGCATCGTGAGTTGATTAATACATCTTGAGCTTCTCTCGTTAGTTTAATTTCGATCTGCTCAAGCAGAAGTTTATTAAAAATACAATTTTCATCTGGTTTTCTCAAAAGTGATAAAAATTTATCGGCCTGGCTTATGAAGTAAGCGAGACTTTCGGAACCTCCTGAATAAAGTGGGATTATATCTTTTGCCATCATTATTTCAGTTTGGGTTGGTTCTGCCATTGTGGTAAAATTAGAAGGAGAATTTGTTGGAATTACACAATCTGAATTACGAATTCTTCGAATTGGAGATCTGTCTTTAATATATGACATGTATTTTATATTGGAAAAAAATTTTAAGAAAAAACTTACAGGAAAATCGCTAATTTCATCCTCTGCAGTTGAAGATTCTCTCAATACGACTTTTTCTGTTGGTGAAGATTTCTTCCGTTGGCTGATGAACTACTTGCCCAGTGGAATTTGTTCAGGGGTTGGTGATTTTTTTGTGAATAAACTCTTGAAAGAGACTGGTGGTTTCTCGATGAATTTACCGTTTCACAATCCTGTTCGCAGCGCCAATTGAGTAAAACTTTGTAGAATTCACTCTAGAAAAAATTTATTCCACAAGTTTACAAATATGAGTGTTCTCTAGTTTGAAACCAATAAGAAGACTGATTTCAATGTTACATGAGTAAGGTATTTATGGTGTTTGCAGGTTTAACGATAAAAGTAATCTAATGAATTGTACATAGTGGTTTGATGATAATGGTAGCGTTATCCATTATTTTATTTGAGAGTATGAAAATAAAAAAAAGTGGTATCTAATGTTAATGGATCTGAATATAATTTAAAGTAAACAAGATGTAATAATATTGAAGATAAAAGAATGTTCAATCATTTATTTATTATGGTGATAGCATTTATGAAAAGTATATTGGAGATGAAAGTGTATTGAGTCATTAGGAAGTTAGTCATACATTTATGTAATTATATACATTTTTTCTCGAACCCATCTGATAATAGTCGATCCTAACCGATATTTCTCACAACTTCGCATCCCTCTCTAAAATCGATTTTATTGCCTATCATTATAAGCGAGTTATTTCTTTCAAAACATCTGGTCAATCTGCCGTAATAAGCTACCTATTACCATCTGTCTATCTAGCTCGAAGTTGCTGCATTGCCAAATGTTCGAACAACCTTTTTACAATAAGCTGGCAATTCATTGGCTGGCCTATTTTCAAAAATTGACCACGTACAAAAATCAGTTGTTATATAGCAATATCGCATTGATTTTCCATGCTCAGGATTACGATCCATTAATTTTGAAGGCAAAAAAAATAACTGACATTTTTAGAAATTGCTTACGTACAAAAATAGGTTGTTTTGTCGTGATATCGCATGATTCTCCATACTCAGGCAATAATTTTGCATAATTTTGAAGGCAAAAATAAGAATTAACATTTTCAAAAATTTTTATTTCCAGAAATTCACTATGTATAAAAATCAGTTGTTATATAGCAATATCGCATTGATTCTAATATTCAGGACGCTCAGGATTACGATTCATTCTTTGAAGCCAAAAAAAAGAATGGAATTATAAAAAATTCTCATTGTCAGAAATTGACTACATACAAAAATCAGTTTTTTCGCATTAATTCTCAATGCTCAGGATTACGATCCAACAATTTTGAAGAGAAAAAAAGGACTCTAATCTCATTTTCAGAAATTGACTATGCACAATCAAGAAATTTCTAAACAATAATAACATCTTAGTACTGACCTTCAATATTCCCCTATAATTACCAACTAGTTCAACTGAAATATTAATTCTTGTTGTGCATAAAAATAATAACATTTCCATACACTGAAAGATAAATTGGGATTGACTGAATATCTACGGAACAAATTTACATGATTAAAAAAACTAATAGTTGTCATAATTATTAGAATGACCATTTACTAATGAGATTATTCTCGGAAAATATGAAAACTATAAACATGAAATTTGGTAAAATATCAGTTCTTATATCACTTATTGATCTTTCATACTCAGGATCACGATCCATTAATTTGGAAGGCAAAAAAAGGACTAAAATATTTTTTGAAAATTCTCATTTTCAGAAATTGACTTCGTACAAAAATCAGTTGTTATATCGCAATACCGCATTGATTCTCCTTGCTCAAAATTGCGATCCATTTATTTTGAAGGCAATAAAAGGTTCTCAAATTTCAAAAAATTCTCATGTTCAGAAATTGACTCACATCGTAACATCGTATTACTGAACTTCAATATTACCATATAATTATCTACCATTTCAACTGAAATGTTATTTCATGTTGTGCATGAACATAATCTCTTTCCCATACACTGAAAGATGAATTGGTATTGAATGAATATTTACAAAACAGATTATGCATGATTAAAAAACTAATAGTATCATCATAAGAATGACCATGAACTAATAAGATTCTTCTTGTTTTCCTGTAGAAATCAAATTTGATATTTCTACATGATACTCCCAAAAAGCAAGTAATAGGATCAGAATAAATAAATCCTTGAATCTCTTGTTACCCATATCGAAAAGAATTGACAGCTAACTAAACTGAATAAAGGTATGAACAGACCGACGCGTGACTGCGGGAGCGGGAAAGAAACTTTTGTGGGATGGAAATCAACCGTTTTGAGCAGTGAAACTTCCTCCTCCGAAAAACTGTCATTTTCATACATAATTTTAGATTCATACTAATAATCGTGTCTCATTATTTTCGCTTAGGTGTGCATGCTATGCAATCTGCCCGCTGAACGCATCGCTCCCGTTCCCGAAGTCCCGCGTCGATCTGTTCATACCTTCAAGCTTTCGAAAAGAAGCGAACAAAATGAAAATCTTTCTATTCACCTAATACTGTTTACGACTCTAACTGAGAACTGATTCATAACGCAGCAACGTTGCCGGAATTATGAAATTGTAGGTAGTATTGAAGAATTTGGTGATTCGTTGCGAATTTATACAGTAGGGGCAACACTATACGACGGTCGATTATTCTTTTTTATTACGAAGTGATTTCAGCTCTTTTGAAATGTTTTTCTAAAGTTTTTTTTACGAATAATCTTAAAATAAATCAGTGATAAGCCCTTTCATCCATATCATCAATTCTTTTGCGGAAAACGAGAAGTTACCAACTTTTTTGTTTGTTTTTTCATTCGCAAATTAAAAATAGCCCGTCCCTGCCTTTCAGATCATTGTTTGAAGAAATTATCAGAAAACCCCATACAAATCGGTGATCTGCAAGAATAGTTATTCCCCTTTAAGTTTTGAACTGACCAGTCAAGTGGTACCATTCCCTCTTAAGAAATTGATATATTTCTTCATCAGCGTGTACATGTAATCTAATATGAAAAAAAAAACACAGTGGTTTCAGAAATTATCTTTTATCCTTGTTGAAATTTTCTTCCCTTGATATGGATCTTACTTAAAATTGAGTTTTCTCTCAGCTTTTTTTTTTAAATCGTTAGATATCCTGTTTCGTATCACATTCAACTACTACGTTGCCTTGCATGGTTACTTTCAAATTTAGTAATTCGATATTCAAATTCGCTGGACTTATTGTTGTTTGGACATCTTGTTTAATTTTTCATCAATCCTGCGTTACCTTAGGTTTGGTAACAAGGGTCGGTAGACTCAATTTAATTTTGGGTTCATTAATTTGATTGTTCTGTATTACTGTTGCATATGGTTCCCTCATCAAGGGTGGCTTCAGTTTAAATTTAAATTCTTCCTTATCTTTCTTCATTTCTGATTTCGAAGTCTCCATATCTTTTTTCATTTTATCTATCATTTTTATCATAAAAGGCATCCTGTTCAACCTTACCTTGCAATCCTCGCATATATGAAATGAAGCCTTCTTTCCTTCTTTATTTTTTTGGGGGAATGCATTTTGCTTCAGGTTGTGTATTAGGATCAGGATAATTGCACATGTTTTGTGAATTAACAGTAAATATGAATCACATTTATTTGAATAATCTAAAAAATCTTGTCTACATTTGACACATTTATCCTCTTCGTATAACATATTTGTTGGTGCTTTTTTCATTCATATATTATTTCAATTGCGATTCAATTCCGATACTTTGCAGGAGCGATATAACGAATGGCTTCAGACGAGGACGAAAAGTTTCGAAAATGATTAGAAAAAATAAACAAATTTGTGAAGGTGGCAACCAAAGAAAAAGCCGAATCAAATCATTACATTCTGTGAAAAAACATATTGTAGAACAATTACAGAAAGACGAGAATACGAAAAACTAGTCCAATAATTTTTTTTGTAAATAGCGAAAGCTCCATTAAAAGCTTCTAGCATTCCAACGGTGCCCTCAAAAATAAAAGCAACTATACTCAAATCAATGATTCCATGTTTCTCAAGCATATAGATGAAACTGGTAACAAGCAGTGCAATTGATGGAATAGCAGTAAGCAATTATAGTTAGTAAAAAACTGTCGTAGGTCATATTGTTGGAGAAACAATTATCGCAAAAATTAAGAGATTATATTTAATGGATTCGGTCCTTACTTGGCGGAAATTCATTATAAATAAAATAAAACGAACATAGTGGAAATTACTTCGTTTTATTTTATTTATTGAGAGATTATAGTGGAAATTAGGTACTTTATGGAAATGGAAAAACTCCATAAAATTTCGAGGTATCAATGTATAAGAACGGTGTCGAAAACATTAAAGGCCTATTAATTCGCTGTATAAATATTTTTGAAACTAAGTGGAAACATGTTTGAGAACGCCGTTCAGGATTTCTCCGTGAAAAATAAAATAGTAAACCACTTACAAGATTTGTGGAGAAAGGTTCAGTTGAATATAGAAGGAACACAATAATCCCTAGTAGGAAAAGTAGTATAGCCAGCAGACAGAAGAAGGCCATGGTTGTCTTGCATGAATTTTCTTTAATGATTGCTTTCCCATCTTCATTTTTTTGCTCCACATCATCGTCAATATTATAAGGCATTTTTTTCAAGAATTAAGTCAAGCACTAATGATATTCTGTTAGTTATCATGAAATTGGATACCGATTTCAATTTCCACCAAGGAAAATTATTATCATCACTAATCGAGGTTATCTGAATTCAACATTTTCCTTCTTTCAAATAATCCAAGCGAATGAATAACAGTGACAACTAATTCCATTCAATACCTGTTATCTGATTGAGACGGCATTCTTATCGAGCTTTTCATTTAAATTGTTTCATTCTGTAAAATAAATGAATTTATTCATTCATAAGCGTCTGAAAATTGATCTTATTTGATTTTTCATATAACATATCCCTAAGAAAATAGATAAACTGAAAAAGTTACATGTTTTTGTCCATACACTAATACAATCATAATTTTCCTCCACATTATCGTGAAAAGCAATAATTACCTTAAAATAATAACCTTAATTGGAAGAAAAGTTAGGTGAATGTTTACTTTACCGAATTAATTCAAATGCTTCCGAAGCGATGAAATTTTGCAGACTTATCAATTTTGGGGTCTAGATTACGAATCTGTTGACGAAAATTCCTCAATCCAGCTGTTTAAAAAAAAACAATCGTGAGGTTGGCCTAAACAAAGACTTCATTGGCGCCAAAAACTACTTTTTTTTAAATTTTTTTATATATGGTGGCGGCCATTATGTTCCATACGTAACACCTGTTGCCAGTATGACACATTCATAGTTAAGCTAGGTTGACATGGCTTGTGGATCACAGCTGTGGTTCAAGAATACATGGAAAACGACCCGTGTCAATGAAAGGGTCGAGCGAATATTCACGAAATGAACGATTTATCCTGGTTGACAAGGGTAGTGAAGTACAAGCGAGGTTAGTTATGTGTGGAGATCGACTCGTGTCAACGGAGCAGTTGTGAAACTATTCTCGAAATGGACGTTTTCGAAAGCGGCACGAACGTAAAATGGGATATCAAACATGATAGATATTTAACGTGTTTCGTGGTCTTTGAGCGACCATAGTGGAAGAAGACAAGGGTTATTTTCGATTTTTTTTACTGAATTGTGCTGTACTAGGTTTGTGATACTTTGTAACATTTTTTTTTGTTACATACGACTTTGAAAATATTTCCCGAAAATATGTTTATTGGGTTTCAATGGATGAAATAAATTTTAAGTACATGTACTAAATATCACAAAATTCAATTAAAAGCCAGGCCAGCACTTATGTCATAAATTTTTGGGTTTCACAGGAATACTCAAAAATTAGAAAAAAAACTCATCTCAGCACATCTGTATTTCGATTATGTACTGCACTTATGAGAAGCTGTGCCCCGGACATTTCCGTAAAAAAAATTGAAGAAAGGTAGTCGTGCACTTTCGTTTTTATTCGGCCAAAATTGCTTCAGATACTTTTGCTACATTTGTGCAGTTGCCTTGTTCTGGTCCGATTTTCAGAAATAACTCTCTACTTTTTCTTCGAAGACTGGAAATCAGGAAATTGTCTGAAAATCTGACAGACATTAGTCAGCTGAAATATATAACCCAACTATACCTGGTGAGTCTTTGCTTGAACATGTCCGATTCCATTACATTTGCGAGATATAACTAAAAATTAAATTTTTTTATGGATTTTCAACAGCTCATAGCTTTTCAACCGAGCCGATTCGGAAAAAATGGTACAGGAAAAAAGTCAAGTTTCTTTGACGTCAGGAATTGCGATCTGCAAATCTCGAATTTAATTCTACTGATAAGTTTATCGCAATATGATATTCCACTCAAAAGGCAATGTTTATTGATCACCCTGTACGACAGTGCCAATAATTATTTTTAAATTTTCTCTATGAATTGAATATTTGTGGTTACGAATAAACGAGATAAACTCATAAAGCACATACAAGGTGATCCAATATTTCCGAAAATAGAAAAAGTCCGGATCTGATTTGTTCGCGATTTCAGAAATATTGAAGGAAGGTGATAGTAGAGTGTCAACACTTCTGAATTCGAAATTATTCGGTCGATTAGTTAAAGAGTTATTGAACTATGAAATTTCACTTATAAGGTTAACATCACCCTTTATATAGCAAACGGCAACCTTGATACCAGTCCTTCATGATGACCTTCATTTATGCATCCATTTGTCGCATTCTTTTCGGGATACCCTGTATATAGCCTAACTATATAAAACAATTCTCAGATAAAAATTTTTGTGAAAATATTAACGGCAAGAGAAAACGAAAAAGCGAGATTCCTTGGATGAAAAAAGTCCTATGATAATAGAGCCACAAACGTTTTCCGATTGATCAACAAAAATCAAATGTTTAGAAATTTGGAAAGAGATTTAATTCGATCATAAGCAAGAGGCAGGAATACCGACAAAGCTAATTCCCATCAAAAAGGAGCCACATCATAGTCATATATATCTAGATTGACGCTGAAAGACACTTGCTGTCATTATATAGGGCTGGTCGGCATCCCTTTGTGCCGACGAAGAAACAACATAAATTTGCCAAATAGGTTCTGAAGATGCGAATATACGTCATTCCGTTCTCGTGAAAAAGAAAGTGAAATCATCGAACGTCATGCACTACCCATGTCAACCTAGTTTCAAACTATATGAGACTCGCTCTGCTCGCCGAAGGGGCTCCGCCCCTTGGACCCAGTCACTATGCCGGTAGATCCTTCACTGGGTATCCGTCTAGAAAATCAAAGATTTTTTTCGGAAATCTTGTATCACTCGGTATACTATGTTGATTCTAGGGTGGAATTCTATATACTTTTTTTCCTAGAACATACCGTTTCGCCCTTGCTCACATGAATATATTTGATGCAAATAACGTTCCATTACGACAAATCAAGGGCGGAGTTGAAGCCGGGAGGTGTTTGAACGGAGTTCATTTGTTTGTGAACAGCTGCTTGCAAGGCAAACACGGTAGGGATTTCTGCATCGGATTGGGACTGGAGACGAGAAATGGGGTCATTACGTTAATCCCAAGCGTATAAAATCATGGGGATATCCCGGCCATGCTTCTACGTCGACTGCCAAACCGAACATTCTCGGTCCTGAGGTTTTGCTCAGTATTTAGTGAGACCAGCTCGGCATAGTGTATTATGAGTTGTGAAAACCGACTGAAACAATCACAGGATATCATTATCGAACGCAATTAATGCGTTTGAGTCGAGCATTGAAAGACAAACGGCCGCAATACAATGAAAGAGAAGATGAAGTGATTTTACAGCATGTCAATGGTCGACCCCATGTTGCGAAAGTAGTCAAGACATACTTGGAATCGTTGAAATGGAAGTCCTACCCCACCCGCCGTATTCTCCAGATGTTGCTCCCTCGGACTATAACTTGTTTCGATCAATAGCACACGGCCTGGCTGACCAGCACTTCTGATCTTATGAAGAATTAAAACTTGGATCGATTCGTGGATCGCCTTCAAAATATGACCAGTTTTTTCAATTCGTATACGCTGCCTGAAAAATGAGAGAAAGTAATGACCAGCGATGGGCAATACTTCGAATCATAAATGTATAACCTGTGTTTTACAATAAAGCCTCGAATCTCGTAAATAAAGTTGTACGCTTATGTATTTGTTATATTATAATACTAGCTGACCCGGCGAACTTCGTACCGCCCTCTAATCAAGAAATATCTGTTACCTTTTTATCAGAATTAAGTTAATGTCTTTATTGAGTAATGCTTTTGGAATATTAATAAATCAAAATTATTCCAAAAAAAGTGTTTATTTTTCTTATGCTGGTTTACACAAACCAGTCACTACACCGATACGGGGAGACAGAGTTTTTGCTGAGGTTTTTATCTGTTCTCTTGTATCATACGTTGAAATGAATGATGCCCCGTTACATTTCCTCTGCTAATACCGAGATTCATCGACACATATGCTTGATTGTTTGAAATTAATATTTTGTATTGCTCTTTCTCAAAAGAATATATATATATATATATATATATATATATATATATATATATATATATATATATATATATATTGTCTCCAGATAACAGTCGTACTATAAATATCGTGAATCTATTAATCTATTAAGGGAATTCGACTGATAAGAAGGATTTCGGTTTTACTCTTTATTCATACCAAGCTTTCGGAACTGATTGGTTCCTTCTTCAGGATTACTACAATTTCAACAATTAAAATTAAAATTACATATACAAAAAGAACTATCCCAAATCTTTAAAAACAGTCACTTACAGAATTTGAGGTTGTCTCCTTAATAAGTTAAAATTCATCAATTATTGCAAATTTTTAAGTAAATTAGTCTCAAAAACTGTATCAGTTGGATTAATCTTTCTTTGTCAATTGGATGTGAAGTATAAACAGTGTGTCTAACCTAACTTAATTATTTTCTTTGGTAAATATCACAGAATCGCGTCGCGTCAACTTTGGTTTACTTTTTCTTCTTATTTTTATTCGTCTAGTGGTCCATCATAGAATCGTTCCCGGTTTGGATATGTTAACAGGAACGTGTAAACATTGCTTAATCTTTGTACGTCGGTTTTTTTATTTATTGGATTTTCTTGATTTCTTATGTTGATCATTTCTTGTATCAGTCTTTTATTATATTCACCTTCCGTACATAATACTTCTGTATTTTCAAAATCAATTTTATGATCTTTTTTCATTGAGTGTACAGCTAAAGCACATCGTGGGTTCATTGTCCGGATATCACTCTTATGTAACGTTAATCGACTCTTTAACCATTGAGATGTCTGTCCCACATAGGTGCCATCACATTCGGAACATTTAATTTTATACACTACATTAGATTTCAGTGGGTTTGGTGTTGTATCTTTCAATTTACTGTATAACATCTTGATAGTTTTCGTGTTGTATGTACTTATTTTTACTTTTTCATCTTTAAAACAATTCTTAATTTTGCTGGTTAGATTTCCTATGTTGGGAAGGCTGCCATATTTTATTACAGGATCATCTTGAACTATATTTTCAATTTGTTCAGGTTTTCGTCGAGATTCTGTTATGGAGACTCTGTCAGTTTCATACATTAGTTTGTCGAGCATTTGTTTTGGATAGGAATTTTGCCTTCAATAAGTAAGCAACAAGAAAAATCCATGAAAGGTTACAATGCAATATGCCCCAAAATCTATGGAAATCCAAAAATACACAAGGTAGGATATCCCCTTAGACCGATTGTAGCAAGTATACAGAGCCCAATGTCAACACTGACTGAATTTATAGCAAAAATACTCTCGAATGCTTACGACCAAAATAATGACTATTATATAAAAGATTCGTTTGAATTTGCAACATTTATTAATGACCTTGCTATTCCACCAGAATATGAAGTAGTCTCATTGGATGTGGTAAACCTGTTTGGGAATATATATAAAGAACTAGTGATGAAAGTGTTAGAGACTAAGTGGAGTAAGATTGAAGAACATTGTAATGTACCCAAAACACTGTTTATGGAGATCGTTGAGTTCATACTCGATAACAACTATTTCATGTTTGAAGGGAAATTTTATGTACAGACATTTGGCTGTGCTATGGGCTCCAAACTTAGCCCGGTATTGTCCCTTTATGTTATGGATTATGTTTTGGACATTTCCATTCCAAAGTTGTCCTTCAAGGTGTTTTTCATAAAAAAATTTGTAGATGATTTGATACTTGCAATACCGAAAACAGGCTTGGAGGAGATAATTCAGGTATTTTACAGTTTTGACTTGAACATCCAATTTACAAGTGAAAGAGAAGATGAAAATAATTCTGTTCCATTCCTGGATACAAAGGTTTGCAGAATAAATAACATAATTAAACTGGACTGGTATCAAAAAGAAACAAATTCGAACAAATTCATACATTTCAAATCAGAACATCCGATAAACATGAAAATAAATTGTATCAAAGAAATGAAAAACAGGATACAAAGAATCTGCCATCCAGATATGGTGGATGCGAACATAAAGAAATTACATGAGATCTTTCGGCAAAATTCCTATCCAAAACAAATGCTCGACAAACTAATGTATGAAACTGACAGAGTCTCCATAACAGAATCTCGACGAAAACCTGAACAAATTGAAAATATAGTTCAAGATGATCCTGTAATGAAATATGGCAGCCTTCCCAACATAGGAAATCTAACCAGCAAAATTAAGAATTGTTTTAAAGATGAAAAAGTAAAAATAAGTACATACAACACGAAAACTATCAAGATGTTATACAGTGAATTGAAAGATACAACACCAATTCCACTGAAATCTAACGTAGTGTATAAAATTAAATGTTCCGAATGTGATGGCACCTATGTGGGACAGACATCTCAATGGTTAAAGAGTCGATTAACGTTACATAAGAGTGATATCCGGACAATGAACCCACGATGTGCTTTAGCTGTACACTCAATGAAAAAGGATCATAAAATTGATTTTGAAAATACAGAAGTATTATGTACCGAAGGTAAATATAATAAAAGGCTGATACAAGAAATGATCAACTAAAGAAATCAAGAAAATCCAATGAATAAAAAAACCGACGTACAAAGATTAAGCAATGTTTACACGTTCCTGTTAACATATCCAAACCGGGAACGATTCTATGATGGACCACTAGACGAATAAAAATAAGAAGAAAAAGTAAACCAAAGTTGACGCGACGCGATTCTGTGATATGTACCAAAGAAAATAATTAAGTTAGGTTAGACACACTGTTTATACTTCACATCCAATTGACAAAGAAAGATTAATCCAACTGATAGAGTATTTGAGACTAATTTACTTAAAAATTTGCGTTAATTGATGAATTTTAACTTATTAAGGAGGCAACCTCAAATTCTGTAAGTGACTGTTTTTAAAGATTTGGGATAGTTCTTTTTGTATATGTAATTTTAATTTTAATTGTTGAAATTGTAGTAACCCTGAAGAAGGAACCAATCAGTTCCGAAAGCTTGGTATGAATAAAGAGTAAAACCGAAATCCTTCTTATCAGTCGAATTCCCGATATATATATATATATATATATATATATTTATATATATATATATATATATATATATATATATATATATATATATATATATATATATATATATATATATATATATATATATATATATATATATATATATAAGCCCGAATCGG